>NW_003314349.1:0-1600 GCF_000143415.4 Selaginella moellendorffii
TAGGAAGGTGTTGGACGATCAGAACATCCGGTTCTATGCCGTCTCCGGGCAGCATTCTAGCTTGGCGATGCAACAGATAGTTGTGGATATTATGGTGGGCGAGGAGGTGAAGAAAGTCTTCAAGACAAGAGTTGTCCGCCTGATAAAAGGCAACTCGCCCCTCCGATCTATCATATACATCTCCCACGCGCAGAATGTCAAGCAAGAAACGTGCTACAAATCGGGTCTGCACGAGACATTGGCACGAACACGGAAGCTCTGGGTTCAACTGAAGAAGCCACAAAAACCAGGACAAGGACGTGCACTAGCAACTAGCGCCTGGCAGGTAAGCCTCGTTGCATGTGGCATAGCATGTGGCCTCACGCCATTTCCATTGCAGGAATTCTCGAGTCTTCTCTCGAAAACACTGGGGGTCAATGACACACTCAGCATCCATAACATTCTACTCGCGACAAAAGTTGTTTTTGACAAATGGGTAGATGTGCTAAGGAGGTACCATGACGGGGAGTTGCTAAACTCAATGGGTGTGGAGGACGGCCGGAAGCCCAATGATTTGAAGCTCAATGCCTTGCGTTTCTCGCGGTCTCTAGACGACGACGACCTTCTGACAGTGGCTAATGCTCTTCTACTTGGTGAGGTAGTCTTCAACAAGACCAAAATGACTCCCGGCCATATTGTGACATACGAGGACTTGTGCACGACTCTGAGAGCTCGTGCGCTATTGAAGGATTGGATCTTCGAGCAAGTGGCCGTGGCGAGGGTGAGCATCGACACCACGCAAGAGATGATGGAAGAGCTGGACTTGTCAAATGAAGACATCGACGAGTACGTGAAGGGGGCCCCCAAGTTCATCGATCTGCTGCGGGATGCCACGAAAAGTAAAGCTGAGAAGTTGGATCAGTATCCAAATTTCATTAAGAGGGATGTCGACCGCCGGCTTCAGAAACAGCTCGACCCCGCAGCAGAGGCCTATCGAGAACCTTACCGGGTATACGTGAATTCGGATGAGGATCAAAGGTGGAGGAGCATCGTTTCCCGCGGAGATGAGCAGGTCAAGAACATCTTTTGTGTGATGGACTTCACAAACGAGGAGATCACTCATGCAGACGAAGTCAGCTCCATCATTGACTTAATGGTGGGACTTGCGGAGGTGGAATCTTCAGTCCACTATATAATCTACGACTCCGAATCCTATCACAAGTTCTGGAAGGCCTTGAACGAGGTGAAGGCTCGGTTGAAAGGCAAGGAGATGCGGGAGATCCATGGGATAATGGCTAAGAAGAAGATACCGACGAATGTCCGCATCTTCACAGTCGCCCTTGTTATTGGTCCTGCAGCAGAGTGGGACTGGAGTGACTTCCCAGCTTCGTTCAACAAAGCCGATCGAATTGATCTGAGGGAGGTCAATTTACCCGTGCCTGAGGAACTGAAGACGGCTATGGAGCTTTCGAATCCAAAGAAAGCTCCAGGTGCAGCATGGGAAATGCTCAGCTGGGTCTTCAACGCAATAGCGGGTGACTCCAAGGGCAAATGCGTTGTCGAGTACAACTGCAGCGGACTATTCTTTCGAGCCGCACTACTCAAGGGTGTCCCGTGTGTT
>NW_003314349.1:1700-7943 GCF_000143415.4 Selaginella moellendorffii
ACCTGGTGAGTACGCACTTTAAGTTTAAATGTTATCTCACAAGCTCTGTATGCAGGAGCGTGGCACCCCCAGATGCTGAAACGGCGTTAACAGCTACTGATGTTAGGCCGAGGTCACAACCTGCACAAGGTAAGGTCACGTGAGGCCTCACGCCATTTTGATTATAGATCGTTGTGAATATTCAGACACGAGGACTGAAAAGCGCACTGGTGGCGCGTCGAAGAAGGACAAACAGACAAGCAATAGGAAAAAAGGAGGTACAAATTATATTTGCAATGGCGTGTGGTCTCATGCCATTCCTTGCAAGAGACACTTCTTCAAAGGCAAAACAGGCAAGCACCAGCCAAGCTCAAACTGACAGTGGTCATAAAAAGCGAAAGCACGTTGGACAGTCGTCGGGATCAGAGGCGTTTGATTCGAAAAGGAAGAAGGGCAACGAAAAGATGATAGGTAATGCCTCGCGGTTATGGCGTGTGTGCTCATGCCATTCATTGCAGATCAAGGGCTGAGTGAAAGGAGCCAGTCACCACCTTCTGACTCAGATTCCTATGGCGGACTCCCCTTCCCCAATCTCAATGGAGAGGTACAATGGATGAGGGATGCTTTTCAAGTCAGGGCCACGTTTTTCTCATCTCGTCATCTTCGAAGGGTGCAAGAACGTGCAGAAACCATGTTAAGACAGTCGGGTGAGGATACGGTCCTAGGTCACGCACTAAAACAGGCTATGGATGTCTTGTATTTTGAGATGGAGACTCGGCCAGATGATTTTTCCAAGATGGTCCTGGAAAAACAAGCAATCCAGCCTGAGCAGCCTATGGAAGAAATGCAAGAGGGGGATGAGGAGCCAGAGAAAGATAATGAGCAGGAAGAGCAGAAGGACGAAGAGGAGGACGAAGAAGAGGAGGACGAAGAAGAGGAGGACGAAGAGGACTTGGATGGTCCTCACAATGGTGACGATCACAATAACGACGATGACGATGATGACGATGATGGCCAGCTTGAGGTGGCCAAAGAGCAGCGGAGGAAGGTCATACAAGACAAACCATCAGGTAAATAATAGTACATCCATTCCTAACCTTTTACCATTTCTAACATTGTCCATGTAGGTCGCAGAAGAAATGGTAAGTAGAGATTATTCAGTTGAATTAAGATACAAACTCTAGCCTTTAGTGTCGAGGAAGGATAGTGCCAAGCAAGGGTCGAAACGTATGTCCAATCCTTCAGAATCAGCAGTGCGCCCAAGTGATATCGGTCCTAGTTCCTCAATAGCAGTTGATGGTAAATACAGTATAGTCGATTCAATGTGCTAATGAGTTTGTTTTTAGTAGCACGGGAGGATACCATCTCAATCGAAGGGAGATATTTGGACATGCATATGGATCCGCCAGTGGACTCTACTTGCCTGCAAGAGTCATCAGAGCTGGTGGAGGCTACTATCCATATCAACGCCAAGCAAGCTGACCACGCTCCACTTGATGCTGCCCATACCACTGAGTCAATCTTGTCCACGTATCCAACTGACGGTGACCAGGCGCCATTGGACCCGCATGAGGCCACCCCAGCCGCCGAGCCAGTCGTATCCTCATTTCCAACGTGTGCCCAATCGTCTGACTATGCGCCGTTGGAACCTCCCTACACCGCCCCTGCTGCCTGTTCGGTCATGTCCACTTTGCCAACGGAGGCACCAGCTGAAATGGCGTGTGATCACACGCCATCGGAACCACCCCATGCCACTGTTGAGCCAGTTGTACCAGAGTCTACAGCTGAAATGGCATGTGCCCACACGCCATCGGATGCGATTGACCCCACATTGCAGAGGAGAGTATTTCCGCCCTTCACGTTTCCTCGACCAAAACCCTCTGAACGACCATCGGGAGCACCATTCGCTAATATTGTAGATGGTAAAATTGACTTGTACCATTTTTTATGCTAACGCATTTCATTTCAGAGTCACGGCGAAAGTACTGTATCGTTTTTGATCTGAACGGTGTCCTTTTCTCCCATGAGCGTGGCTCGTCCTCGAATGTCACTGCACCCTCCAAAGCCTGCGGTCGCAAGTTGGTCAAAAGAGACAGATTCACATTAATCACACGGGAGAAACTGCGGGATCTAATAATGACCATGCGACACTTAAAACAGAGGGCCGGGTTCAATTTGCAATTGGGAGTTTGGACATCCATGATGCGCCACAATGCATTAACGTTGCTACAGATGATGCACGATCAGACGCGAGTAATATTACCATTTGACTTTCTCCTAACGCAGGAGGATTGCTTGACTATGGTCCATGTGAGGGGTAGCAAGCCCATCTTCGTCAAGGCAGAGGCTGTAGTGATGAACCGGACTGCTAGGTCAAGTGAAATCCTCATCATCGATGACTCGCCGATTAAAACTGCAGCGAACACGCACACATATGCAGTGCACCCCATCTCTTGCAGTATGGAAACTAGGGAGAAGAAACCGTATGTTCTGGGGGACCTTGCAAAACGGCTTGAAGCGATGGTGATAGAGAACCGGCCAGTCCAGGAGGTGGCTGCAGAAATCAACCAAATGGCAGATGGAACGGTATATCAAAAGCCATTTGATCGGACAGACACCAGTCATCATTTATGGCATGTATATTGTCTAGCCAAGCACTATCCGCATCTCCATAATCTGCTCAACCGGATGGGTTCTTCGACCACTGAACATGAGCGTGGACGTATTAGAGAAGAGATGGCATTACTATTGGGTTTAAATCCTGATAGTGTGGAGAGTGATGAAATTCCAAGATTATTGTATAGGCGTTGGAGGCAAAAAATAACAGTCTGAGATGGCATGTATTTATTTAAAAATGTAACTTATTATGGCATGGGGTTCCATGCCATTGTATTAATATTAAAAGACAATTCTTTGAGAGGATTTGCATTATACTAGAAGTGTTACAGCATGTTATTGGAAGTCTACGAAGTTGTTTTATTAATAAGGGGAAAGTAAAGATTGAATGGGGACTTGGGCTCCACCTAGACTCGGAGCAACTGAGCCAATATTAAAAGGATGGAAAGAAATTGGACGACAATGACAAGGAGAAGAGAGAGGTGAAGCAGTGAGAAGTGATTGAGTAGACATTTCCTTGTTTAAAATAAAATGGCATGTGCCTCAATGCAGTTGAATTTTGTTATATTTATATACTATATAAAGGTTTGGAAACCTTATTTTACAAGTGGGATAATGACAATTCCCACTTTAACGAAATAGAGCTTGGTCCAGGAACCAGTTTTGAAGGGACTCTCCAGTTGGGCTTCCAAACCGACTTGAGGTTGGGACTGGGACTAAGGGGCCTTGGGTGGGAGTGAGCATGGACTTGGCTGGTGCCGGAGGGGCCATCCAAGGAAGTGCTCAAGAGCAGCTCCCACTCCCGAAAGGGAAACCGATTGCGGTGCTCCCGGCTCATGTGGAGTGGTGCCCCACTTGAGTACCATGCGGCTCATTGGTCCTCGCCCTTCCTAGGGGCTTGGGCCTTCCTTCGGGACGGAAGTGGGGGGCGAGAGGTACCCATACCGGGCCGTTAGGCCACGGTGTTTCGCCCCGGCGTCCCGAAGCAAGTGTTGCACTCAAGACTTGGGATTTAGAGGGTCCCATGATCAAGTCTTGTGGTACCAAGGGATGTTAGGAACCTGGAAGCTTGGTGTGCTTGGCTGCTTGTGCTTGCGGGGAGTGTAGCCGAACCTTAAGTCCAGTCTAACCCGGGGAGGGGGATTGGGAGTGATTTGGGAATCCGTGGAAGGATGGCTAACACTCCGTTGCTCGTGCAGTGAGTAGCTGAAACCAAGTAGGAGTTGGTACCATAGGCGAGAACCTTGGCAAGGGAACTTAGCAAAAGCCAAGGCAGTGTTGGACGGATAGACGAGGTAAGCTGGCAAATTGGAAAGGAAAAATTTGTGGCTTACAGAGTCCGATTGCTTAGGTTTAGCTAGTTTAGCCACCTCATCTTCTTTCTTCCTCTTCTTGTTCTCCTTCTTCAATTTATGAATTTCCCTTCGCAAATTCTCAATCTCGACTTCCTGAGCCGTACACTGCAGCGCCACAGCATTTGGCTCTTCCTCTTTTGACTCAGCTTCAGCCTCTTCCGCAACATCTCTAGTAGGAGTTTCCTCCTCTTGATTCACCTGTCTAGAGGTTTCAGCATCATCAGTATGGTTCCTTTTCACCATTTCGCTAGCTGCATGCATACGTCTATCAATAATTGAACATGCATACAACGTTCTTACCGAATGGTGCAATCCCACTAATTCTACACAGGTCGCTTCAGATTTACTAGAAAAGTCTCTGGGTATGCAACTTGAGTTAGAAAATTCAACAAAAGTTGGATAGAAATCATTGAGACAATTTGTCTGATACCAAATGTAGTGCACTTGAATTTGGAGCTGAACTCCAAGCCTGTTGCACTACGAAACGAGGGTCCGGTACAATGCCATGAGCACCAGCTCCTCGTATCTAGCACCTGCACGCAAAATGGTGTTAGACGGAGTCTGGCACAATTTTGGCATACCGGTGGCCTAACGCGAGAAGGAGGGTACCCCACTGACTAGACCAGTGTGGAGCTTGGGCTTAGACCCAAGCCGAACGCAAAACAAGGAGAGACACAACCTAGAGAAAGCCAAACTAATGTCTCAAGTGGTCAGACATACATTCCAACCACTATCACTATTTACATTTTGGAACCCCCCATATCCCCCCCCCCCCCCCCCCCCCTGAGGAACACACACTTCTAGCTTTCACCCCAAGCCTCCTTTAGTACCAGGAGTTAGTCTCTGGAACAACCTTGAAACTTACTAAATATGGAATGTCTCTAGATTGCGAATTTAGACACGGGATGAACACCATTGTGTTCAAGCTGACCTCTACATTCCGTAGATATGCCGAACAAATGAATCTAGACACTTTCCATAAATAGCACTTGGGACCGAAATGAGACTAACACAAAGGGCATGATAGTGAGGGTGTTTAGCAAATACGGTAAGCTATCATTTAGTGAATATTGAGGGACTAGTCTCAATATCACGGGGGTTCCCAACACTAGCAAGTGCAAGCCAACATCATGAGTTTCTCGTCACCGTGTCAAGTATGCTTGACTTAATGACAACTTAGGATTTCCTTCCTTAGTGCCCTTTTGGTCTAAGTGCACATGTGTTGACCAGTTTCTCAACTAACTTGGGCAGAGACCATAAAGGGAACTAGCAATACTGACCTCCTGCCATGGTGGCAGTAAAGAGAGAGTGTCTGTAAGGACTAGCCGACAAGTATTTTTTGATACCTGAAGTCATATTTGCGATAAACTTGCTCTCAGACCCGACCTCAAACTTGCTATTGGGCCCAACCTTGGACTCACTCTCAGACCCAACCTTGGACTCACTCTTGAACCCAACCTTGGACTCACTCTTGAACCCGACCTTGGACTCAGTCTAGAACTCGGTCTTGGACTAGGTCTTGGACTCAGTCTGGGACTTGATCTCAGACTCTGTTTTGAATTTAGTCTCAAAATCAGTTTCGGATTCAGTCTTATTTGATGAACTCTTTATCATTCCGGTCATGGCTTTAGGGATCCTTTAGCATACAATACCATTGGGGAGTTGGTTCCTTATATATTAATCTTCTCTAAGGGGGGGAAAATGTTGCAAATGTGATTGTGGGTATTGAACATATGATTGTGGGTAACGGAGATAGTAGGGATAGTGGGTAATTCAGGTATGGCCGACCAACCTAAGGTATAATTTTATCTTTTGCTTGTGTGCCTATCCTTGTTCTATATCTGGTTTGGGTTTAAGACCAAATTCCATACCATACTAGCTAATGAAGTACCTATATCCTTGCATTATGCCACTTATATATTGAAATTGTGCTAAACTTTGTTTGGCTCTATTTTGCATGTTGGTCCTAGCACTAGGATGCTGGATGCTCTAGAATTGTTCCTATGTCACTTTGTGTTTTTGTCCCTTTATTCCTTGGGCTTTATGTATTTCATGCTCCACTTCTTTCACTCCTAGAATTTATACTCAGGAGTTTGGCTCCATCCCTTCATTCAGTGGCCCAAGGCCTTGAAATTCAAGTTCTGCTCTGTATGTGTTATGTGGCACATGATATGTGACATCCTTGAGATTTGCCCATTAATATTTTAGAAAATGGTTATAACATTCATTTACTATAGCTTGTTGATTGATCCATTTACACTTGGAGTAAATTATTGGATGGAGAAGGTATGTA
>NW_003314349.1:9171-24416 GCF_000143415.4 Selaginella moellendorffii
ATGCCCGGTGCCGTTGAGATTGTTGCCCAAGCCGAGAGGTCCTTATCATTGAACGTCCTTGCGCAGCAGACTTTCCAAATCTCTACTAAAGTACATCCTCTAAGAACATCAAAGAGTCCTGATAGAGATGTATGAGGTGAGTGAACGTTCGGTTGAGTTGGTCAAAGTAGGGGTCTTTGTTGTGCTTCCATTTCCAAGCGTTCGAGCGTTTAGTCTTCCCTTGAAGGAAGCCACCCCAGAGTGCAGATTCGTAAATGATAGCTACACTTCTTTGTGAGGTTCATTTGAGGATTGCCATGGCTCCCTCCCAGATGTCCTATGCTGTCGAGCATTCCCATAGTATATGTCACTGTGTCTCTTTTGCTCCACATAGCTTGCATACTATGTTTGGGAGGTGTATTGCCGTGAGAGAGGGGAGTCGTTCTTGTTGGGTTAGCTATATGAAGTAGTGGTTTTTGGCAGACCAGCAACCTCTCCAAATCTTGGTAGCCTTGCACCTTGCAATTTGTAATTGAGGTGTTACCCATATTATAGCTTTATCTATTAGAAGGTCCATCCTATGGTCTTCACTTTAGTCCATCCTATATGGTCCATCGCATGGTCTTCACTTTAGTTTCAGTTGACTATAGATCATGTGTAACTAGCCTCTTCAGGGTATACTCAAAGCTATTAGCTAAGCATATTAATAAGGTTATTATGGTTCAATTGGATTTAAGTAGTCATTTAGTTCATGCTTATCCAAGTTTCTATATCTAGTACTTAGAGTGTAATTATAAGCTTTTGAATTTAAATTTTTTGAGAGGTCATCTAACTCAGTAGTATTCAAACCCAAGAACATGTAACCCTTAACCAATTGGAAAAGAGAATGCACTCTTATTTATGGGCATTTTCCTTTTATATTTGAATCCCTATAGATTGTCTCTCAAATCGTTTTCTTTGGTTGCTTATAATCTATCACACCCTCGTGAACGGAAGCTGAGAGCCATAACTTTCCCGAAAGTCTTGCTCTTTTGACACCCTACCCTTTGGGCCAAGCTCAGTTGGAGTAAATTGGATTTACCAAATGTCGATCAACGTGATTCCTTTAGTTAACCAACAGAGTTGGACTCAAGACTCTTTAATACCAAATGTAAACTTTTGAATTTAGATTTCTTGGGAGGTTACTTATCTTAGTATTATTCAAACCCAAAGACCCTTAATCTTAAATATCCTAAGACCTTTAACAAATTGGAAAAGAGGTGCATTTTTGTTCATAAACCCTTTCCCTTTATATTTGAACCCCTATAAATTGTCTCTCGAGTCGTTCCCTTTGGTTGCTTATAGTACCTTTCCTTTAGACAAGTATATGATATAATGACATAAGTTTAATGTTTATATTTTGTGAAGCAAGTTGAAGAGTGATTGTTGATTGTTTTATAACTAGTGATTGCTTATAAACTTTGTCAAGAACTATTAATATTTGCTTCACTCGATGATGATTTAATAGTGATAGATTTGCTTTATCAAATGGTGTTACAAGGATTGTATCGTTAACTTCATATGGTTTTTTCCATGTTGGCATATCAACTCTATCTCTTTCAATATCATTTGGTTTTATTTAGTACATGGTGTTAGATTACATTGAGTTTTGGATATGGTATTTCACTCTTTAATGATGTATTATTTATAACTAAGTATTCCTGAAGGATTGGTCTCAAATACTCGACCTTAGTTAGCTTAGTTACTAAAGAGTATTGAGTGGTGGTTTGCTCTTGTTTTCTAATAACTTTGTTATAGTGTTGATGGAATTTAAGTAATGCCCTAATATTAACATTATTGAAGTTAAGATTTAATAAGATGAGATATCATTTTATTCCGCTAATCTCAATAAAGTCAGTATTGTTAGTTAACTGTACTTTTATATCATTGGTATTTATGCAATTTGATAGTTAAGAACTATATTGTTGTTCAAACTAGCTGAGTAACAAGTTGAGTTAGTTGTGTTCTAAACGAATTTTTTTAGTAATGGTTGAGCTTTGGCTTTTCCTTGAAAAGTGATTTAGTCATGTACTATACTAACTATGCAAGAGGAAGAGTTGGTGATTAATATTGAAGTTGTTAGTTCTTTATTGGATTTTAGTTAAAAATATATCAATCATTGATGATTTCTTTTGTACTTATTATAAAGTGAGTTACATTTTGTTATAAAAGATGGATTCATGAAAGATCATTTGGTGATCACTTATTGAGCATAAATTTATTGTGCTTGGTTTTGTGATTGATGTAAACATACTCTTTATTAGTTTTTGCATTATGAAGTTTAACTTATAGATGTGTGATCATTGTTAGGGGAGACTTGGTCTTCAAACTTTTAATTTCTTGAGTTTTCATATTTATTATTCCATTTATTATTAGTTGTTAGGGAAAGCATTTTAGCTCATTAGCTTTGATGTTGAAGTTAGTTTCTGCATTTAGCAATAATTAATGATAATTAACTATCATTTAGGATAGTTGATTATCATTGTCAAACATTTTGGTTGATTATTGTTGATATTGAATGATTTATCATTCTTCATAATGGTGGATTATTGTTGACACTTGCTTAAAAAATTGGGTTCCTTGGTATGGTTGATTGAGATTTATTTAGATTAGCTAGTGTGATAGTTGACATGAATAAATGTTTGTTTACTTTACAACATTCATTTTGTTTTGTTGATTATTCCTTGAGTTGATTCTCATATATTTGGATGTTATTCCCTTCGGGTGATATATTTATAAGCATTTTGCTTATCTGTCAATGATACTTTATGTTCTTTTAGTTGTCTTATATAAATTGTTTGGCATACTATCTACAATCTTTGATAGTTAAATTTTATCATTGAGTGTTTTTTATGGTACACTTACTATTGAATTTTATTAGTTGGTTAATCTTATGACTTTTATCTATAGTGATTTTGGTGGTTTTAATACTCTAATTTTGGTTTATTGGATGGTAACTTATTTGGAATACTTTTGTGTTCTAATTTATGATTTATTCACTGATAATTTACTCTAAGATATTATTGTCTTTGACTTTGATATTGTCCATTTATTAGTCTTTAGGTTTGGGTTAGTATAGGTAAATTGGCTTTGGCATTTTGTGTGTATAATGAAATCTTTAATTATAGGGTAATTTTTGTCGACTAGTCCTTTCATTTCTTGGGTTGTACACTCAAGAGTTATTCTGTGCTTTGTTTACTTCATTTCTAGACCCTATGCTCGGGAGTTTGACTTTCTCCCCTTATTCAATGGCCCAAGACCTTGAAACTCAAGTTTTGCTCCATTATCATTAGACATATGGTATGTAGCATGTAACATACATGGAGGGTTTAGGTTTTGCTTTGTGGTTATCCTATGGTAAATCACTATAAGATAAAGGGTGAAAACTATATATGTTATAGGCAAGTCCTTTTAGATATTCTTCTTTTATTACTATGACAATACAAGATTGATATTGTTAATTCCTTTTACAGTCCCTCTTATTTAAGTGTTAGTAAAATGAGCTTAACATCTATACTTAACCAAATAAACATAAGGTAGGAACTCTTATATGTTTCTTATAAAGCATACTCGGCCTGGCTTTTAATTCTTTTTTGCTTTACCTTGAACTTGTTTGACAAAAACTTTGTAATATTGAGTTTTTTCACTCAATACTTATTATATGATAACTTATTGTGTTTGCCAAGACACTTGTTATTATTCTCTAATGTATTGGTTCTATTTGGTCTCATTATCTATTTATAGAAAGTGTCTAGATTTGATAATAAGGCATATCTACAAAATGTAGAGATTATCCTAAACATGATGGTGTTATTCTTGTGTCTAAATTCACAATCTAGCACTATTTGATATTTAGTATGTTTTTATAATTATCTCAAATATTAACTTTTATGACTAGGGTGAAAGCACAAAGCATATGTTTCTTTAAGGGTGGTTCTAAAAAGTTTTAAATATATATAGGGATAGTGGGTAAGTCAAGCATGGCTTACCAACCTAAGGTATAATCTAACTCCATCCTGTATGCTGTTTTTGTTAAGGGTTTGGTTTAGGTCTAAACCCAAGCTCTATACCATATTAGCTAATAGAGTATCTATATCCTTGTGTTATACCACTAATATGCTAAAATTGTTTCTAACTCTGTTTACCTCCTTTTTGTATGTAGCCCTTTTACTAGGATAGGACTGTTCCTATGTCACTCCATGCTCTTACTCTTTCACTCCTTAGGCTATATGCTCATGAGTCCTTTTGTGCTTTGGTTTCTTCACTCCTTGGTTATATGTTTAAGAGTTTGGCTTTGTCATTTCATTCAGTGGCCCAAAACCATAAAACTGATGTTCCACATCCATATGCAAGATGAAGATTAAACAAAAGTTGATGTTGACAATTTCAACAACACTTGCAATAGTGCAATATGATTACAAAATTGATTAATAAAATAATTAAGATATTGTATCTATGAGAGCCAAGTATACGGCTACGATGCCATATACTAATATTAGCATAGTGGGATTTTGGTAACTGTCGGATTAGTTTCAATCTGGACCACTCACTCTTATATATAAACTAAGGTTTTTGGGCTAATTGATATGTATATTTTTTGTATTCCCTTTCCAAGTTCTTGGTGATGCCGTTTGGTTTAAACAGTGCTCTAGCAGCTTTCCAGCGGATGATGGACGAGGTTCTTTGTAATATGCTGGAGGTGACTGTTGACTTCATTGATGATGTCTTAATCCACTCAAAGGAGACATGGGAGGAGCATATTCGTGATGTTTGTAAAGTGTTAGATCAGCTACGGGATGTTGATTTAAAGCTGAAGTGGTCAAAGTGCATATTTGGTAATATATTCCTACTAATGGTCACAGCATGTCGTATTTTGCTCGGCCTTCACTGGTATGCTTGCAGACTTTACCCTCTTATTTGACCTAAGACGACCTCCCTACAGTACCTCGCCACCTTTCTCTTTGAACTTTTTCTTTGACAAGCCATGAGCTCCTCTTTGCGATGTTGTTAAATGCTGGAATGTCAAACACCTTGTCCCACGAGGGATACCGTATAGCCAATAGAAAATACATATTTGTACGGAGACACATAGTTTTTGATTCTGTCGACGGCAAATGGCAACTATGAAGAATCGGACACAACCAATCGACCAAGAACACAACTTATTTTGGGTACTGTATTTCTCGTGAGGGTTTGCAAGTTGATCATAAACTTGTGGCTATTCTAAAGTTCCCTACTTCGAAGTGTATGAATGATGTGCAGTGCTTCTTGGGCAAAGTGTAGTATCTTAGTCGTTTTGTAAATCATCTTTCTAATCACACTACACCGTTATGAGCGTTGCTAAAGTCATTAATATCATCTTTCATTTGGTCTTCGAATTATGAGCGAACGTTCATGAATCTCAAAGAGCTATTGACGACTCCTCCGGTTTTAGCATATCTTGACTACACTTGACCTTTTATTTTGTGCATAGATGCTTCTAATATTAGTCTTGGAGGTGTGCTGATGCAAGAGAGCCCGAGTGTGCTTAGTCAGTGCCATCCCATTGCATATATAAGCTATACATTATAACCAGCGGAAGTGAACTACTCCACGACAGAGAAGGAGTGTTTAGCAGTAGTTTGGGTTTTGAGAAACTTTATGCATATCTACATGGTTCTGGGATGTTACTTGAAGGTGACTATGCTACCGTTACTTCATTATTGAAGTGAAAGAACCTAGTTGGTCATACTGCTTGGTGGGCTTTGAAGCTTTAGATATATAATTTTGATGTTTTTCATCGCTCAGAGAGTTCTATTTCTGATGTTGATGCCCTTTCTTGAGCTTCTCTTCCTTCTCCACTCTCTTCTCATATTTCTGACGAGTCTGTTGTTCCAACATCTGTGGGTTTTCTAGATGAAGATTCTATACTATTGGCAGTTGCTATATTTGACGTTTAGTGTCCACAAGGTGCAAAGCAAGATTTACCTTCTCTTGATGAGGTTCGCGAGGCTCAAAAGATTAAGCCGTGAATTCAAAGGCTTCGAAATGGGTTTGAGAATCCTACATCACTTGCTGATGACTTGCCTTTTCGGCATTTACATTCTCAATGCCTTGAAGATGGCCTTCTTTATTTTGTGGGGACAGATCTTGATGATCATTTACTGCTGGTGGTGCCTTCTATCTTTATTCTGCAGTTTCTCCATGCCTACCATGATTTTCCTGTTCTAGGTGGGCATATGGGACATTGTTGTGTAACTGAGAAGCTGCACAGATCTTTCTATTGGCCAGAGATGCAACATGATATTATCCGGTATGTGCATAGTTGCATTTGGTGCCAAGCTTGTAATACTCCCCCTTGTGCCGCAAAAGGACAGTTGGAGTCAATTGCAATTTCCTGTCTATTTGAGTTGGTGGAGTTTGATTTTATGGGACCTTTTCCACGGTCAATTATTAGCAATGAGTATGTTATTATTGCTTCTGACTACTTAACTCGTTGGTTGGAATTTGGTGCTCTGGCCCACGCCTTGGCAACTGCTGTTGGATACTTCTTCCTCAATCAAGTGGTCTTCCAATATTCTGGTCCATAACGGATTCTTTCAGATAATGGTCCCACATTTATAGTTGAGGCATTTCATATTTTGACACCTTGGTTGGGGATACGCCACATTTTCCCGAGTGCTCATCATCCATAATCAAATGGTCTGATGGAATGGCTTGTTTGGATGTTCAAAGGGATGATTGTGAAATATATGAACTTTCAACATTGGGATTGGGATGGTTTTTTGCCATCTCTTTATGACACAGGGTGTAAAGTTCTGTTGGTGCTTCACCATATAAACTTTTATATAGTCATGATCTAATATTACCAACAAAGTTGGGTTTACCTTCGTGATTGCCATGAGCTACCGGTGCTAAGTCATGGGATTAGTATTTGACGAGCATTCTTCCACTTGTCTGAACAAAGTCTGCCAAACACTTAGGCTGCATACAAGTGGGACAACAATGGTGTTAGTTTGTTTTCCTCATCTTATGGTATGTGATTTACCTAAAAGGCTCCTTGCTCAGTGAAAAGGACCATATTAGGTGTTGTGGCAAGTTGGACCACAAGTTTATGAAGTTTGGTATGACATCAGCAAGCCGATCCTCTAGAGATTGTGCATGTGGAGTAGTTGAAATGCTTCATACAAAGGGATTAGGAGCAATTAATACCACCTATGCTTTATTTCGTTAAAGTGGAACTTATTCAGTAAAGTGGGACATTAATTAGCATGTGTCCACATGCCATTTCCTAGTACTTAATTAATATTTATTAATATTTCTATCATTTTTTTAATTTATTTTTTATATTTCACAATATTATAACACAAAATCATATGAAAAGTTTTTAATTTATAAATTATAAAGTCAAAACTTCAATTTTTTATTGTTGTTATAAAAATGGCATGTGGCCACACACCATAAGTGGGATAATGAAAAGTTCCACTTTAACGAAATAAAGCATATCTATAGATCTGCCAATTCCTCCTCTTGATATCCCTTTAAATCTTAGCCCATCTATAACAGAACCTTGATGGTTGTCTATTATTCCGAGAGGAGGGAATGATATGAGGGCCAAGTGTATGGATACGATGCCATATACTAATATTAGTGTAATGAGATTTTGGTAAATGTCGGATTGATTTCAATCTGGACCACTGGCTCTTATATATAAACTAGGGTTTTTGGGCTAATTAATATGCACATTTTCTGTATTCTCTTTCCATTTTCCATGCATACATTTCTTGTTGAAGAAATATTATATATTGTTTACACACTTCAAAGTAGACAACTTCATAACAGTTACAACTTTATTATAAACCCATACAAAAATGCAATACCCAAAATAAATTGTGTTCTAAAGTCAAAATACACATTTCAATCACTTTAGCTTCAAACCAGCTTTCTATACCTAATTTAACATTTTGTGAACATCATAGATATGATCTTCTTAGATCCTTTTCGAATGGATTAAGATATTATCGATGAAGTTGATAGTCATTTTTGGCATATTACAAAGAAGTTTATCTATCATCCATTACAAAGTTGCTAAAGCATTTTTCAAACCAAATATGAAAAACAATCTTAAAAATATTTTCTTTGGCCATTAACATATATTAGTATATAAAAGTAAAATTCAACTTGGTAGACTAACAACTTCTCCTCAGTACAAATCTGAGATAGTTATATCATTTAATAGATGATAATATATGAAAAATTAAATACTTCTATTAGACTTAGTCACAAGATATAATTTATATGAAGAATGAAATCACTACACAGCATTGCCATCCTAGTAGCTATCCACCACTTTGCGAGTGACAGGGGCAGAAATCCCAACCAATTGTCAATGCCTTGCAGCTCTAACCACTTACTCCATATGCGACCACTAGGTGGTCTGAGCGCTCGCTTTTCTTGAATCTTCGATGTGAATTGGAAAGATTTGTGGGTGGACAGTGCCAGATAGGTGGAATCTTTCACATCTAAACACTGTGGATGTGAAGGCAGGTCAATGATCTTAGCGCTGCTGGGAGCGGCAGCCATGGCTGTCATTGTGATAAAAAAATTCCAGTTTCATCGATGCCTATTATAGTCATGTCAGCCGAGTCAAAATCCTTTTACTTTGAAACTTTCAAACTGAAACGCTCGAGCTCTTCCAGACGAAACCTGTCACTCTTCAACATTGACAAATTCTGTCTTTATGCAAATCCATTCATTATTGTATTCACAACTTGTACCAACTTCAGGCTCCGAAATATGCTGTTTGTCACTAAACATTGTTCTTTACGCAATGCATGCCAACTTTCGCTACTCTCTTTCCGTAGCACAGTCCCTCAGTGACGTCGATGATATTTGCAACAATCTTCGTCGTCTCCATCGTGGGGTTCCCTGTGAGGCTGCACCCATCTTCCAGATAAATCCTTTACCAGACCCTTGTGCATCTCTTGCCACCAAAAACCCGGGATACCCATTTCCTCGATCAAGAAATCGGCAGCCTTGTTCACCAGCGCTGGATCCCTCTGCGTCATTGAAGAAAACGGCTTGTCTGGGCCGTGATACCCATCTAAGAGATGCAAGTGGGCTTCCAAGTTGTGATGCCAGGACGGATTCATCGTGTGCTGGAGCAATGGAGAGTGCGTGCTGCAAACCTGGAGCTGCTGGCCGACGTGAGAATAGGTCCATGGGAGCTTGTCGATCACCGCCCGGATGAATGCGAAGCTCTTCTCGTTGAAGAAGATCCCCGGAGTTTTGGGGACCAAGTCCTTCTCGTTGACAACGCGAAGGACTTTGATACCGAGCGAGTCGCATCGATCACGGAACGCATCGTTCCCGACCCGGGGGGCGGCAAAGGAGAAGACGGTGACGGGGATGTTGTTGGTCGGATCGTCGTCGATGTTGTGAGGCCGGGGGAGGCTCTCGAAGATGGGATCCATAGTTCCGGTCGGAGCTCCCTGCTGCTCGCAGTAGCTCCCGGACACGACGCTCGTGAGGGGCTCGTCCATGCCTGACTCAACGATATCGTAGGCGCTGAGGAGCGCCAGGGCTCCGCCGAGGCTGTGCCCAGTCACCGTGATGCTCAGCTGCTCGCCCTTGTAGAGACCAACAAGGCGATGGATCTCCCACAGCAGCTGCTCGCGGGCACTCCGGTTCTTCTTCTTCTTGGCACTCTTCTTCTTGGACGTGTACAAGTGGAGGAAGCCATTCTCCACCTTGACACCGTCGAGGAACGAGCACTTGTTCTTGTCCCAGTGTCGCTGATCCAGCCCCGCGGGTGTGAGAAAGTCCTTGAAGTTCTCAGACCACTCGATCGAGGTGACGGTCCCCCGCCAGGCAACGACGATGTCTCGCCTCCCTAGCCTTGCGATCTCTTTCTCGCAGGTAGCCACTGCGACGTAGCCGATCCAGTTGGAGTCCCGGTTGGGAGAGTCCGAGGCCTCGGAGTTTTTGAAGAAGAATGGAATCTCCGGGTCCGCGGTGGCGTAGAGAAACTTGGTCACTTCGTAGCCTCGGCCCGGTAGATCCACTCGGTCAAAGAGCTCTTTCTTGCTATACTTACAGCTTCCGCAGTACTTGGAGCCAGTGTTCATGTCGAAGGCGTCATAGCAAGCTTGAGCAAACTCGCCGTAGCGGATGATCTCGGCTCGCAGGCATGGATCGATAGGATGCTCCAGCAGGCCCTCCCAGTCGTTAGCCCCTTGAATTTCTCTCCATCTCTGGCTCAACTTCTTTTCCTCGGCTGGGGGATGAAGCTCCTCCGCTGCCGGAGGAGTTTTGATGGGCGAGACTTTGTATGCCTGCTCTAGCTCCTTGACCAGAACTTTCTCCACGGAGACATCTACTTTTTTTGTTTTGCTGCCAATTACAAGCGAAACATCTTCATTGTTCTTGTTTGGAGCAAATCTCACAGCACTTGCAACAACCAAGGATGGCCTTGCAGGCTTGAAGCTGCTCTTAGGGAAGCACGAAGAGTAATTTCTAAGCTGAGTGGAAGCCATGAGATTCACTTCAAAAGCATGCAAACAAAGAGAGACAAGCTAGGAGCTTCTTCTACTTCGATGGTTCCTCACAGGAGCTGTGAGCCCTCTTTTAAAGTAGCGTGTCCAAACAAAATGTGGCGCTCCACATTGAAAACGTTTGAAATTCAATATTGCTTAGTCGTACATATATTTAAAATATGTAGTGAAGGGTTTAAACATGTATATTGTTAATCACTTATAAGAATTATTTAAACATAAAATATTGCTCATTTTGCATGATTATGATGTTTATAGAGTCTATGCTAAAAGTTTAGAAATCCTTTATTCAAAGTAATATCTAGCATGTTAGTATCCATCCTTATTGTCATTTATACTTTTGAAGGACATGTTATTAAGCTCTAATTAGATCATGCAATTTCATCAAATGAGTTTTTCAAGATTAAACGCTCAAATCTCTCCAAAGTTGGTCATGATATTATAAGACTTTTGTAAAACTTTCTTTTGTAAAAATATGGAGATCATTACATCTTGAAATTTATGAACAAGGTAATCACTTATAACACATTTGAATGTGACAGTCAATTAACACTATAAATGGGTTTGAGCCTTTTCTAACTCCATGACAAAAACAACAACTCAATCTTTTTCTAATTGTGCATGTAAATGGTGTATAGATTGTTTGTTTCCAATTAAACCCCAAAAAAAAAACTGTTTAGTACCAAATGGTATTTGTTATGGTTACTCAATACACTATTCAATGACTAAATAGTGTATTTTAGGTGCCCTATACACCATTTAGTGTTTTTATATGATTGTCCTTAGGTGACTAAATGGTGTCTAAAGCACCTAAAATACACTGTTTGGTCATTAAATGAATATATCTATGGCACTTTAAAAGCACTTTTAAAACACTATTAAGTATTGAATGGTGTTTAAGGCACAATTCCAAATAGTGTTTAGGGCACTTTTCAAACATAAAGCACTTTAAATAGTACCATTTTCAAAATTAGGGTTGGGCCAATAATAGCTTTTTTGTTAGTTCACGATTTTTGTATTCCTGATAATTTGATGTAATGAATATTTTAAGACCAAATACATAAACCCTTAAGTTCTACACACTGAGCAAGCGGGAACTCGCAGTGCTCTTGTGCACTTGTGGCATTGCCAGGGATCTTGAGCAGGCCAGGTGGCTCCATGCGAGGATTCTGTCAAGCAGCAGCCATCACAGCAATAGATTTCTCTGGAATTTGGTGGTTCAAATGTATGGGAGGTGTGGTGATCTCCAGAGTGCAAAGGAGTCCATTGCGCAGCCCAATGCCTTCTCCTGGAACATCATGATCTCTGCTTGTGCTCAGAATGGCTGTGCTGAGGACGTGATACTCGTGTTCCAGAAGAATCCTCACAAAAACCAAGTTTCCTGGAATGCATTGATCAGGGTGTTTGCTGAGAAAAGCAATCTCCATGCTGCAAGAGAGATTTTTGAGAGGATACCTGAGCTTAGGAGCGTTCTCTCTTGGAACATCATGATCTCTGCCTACACACGGTGCAGACAATTCTTCCAAGCAAAGGATTTATTTGATAGAATGGACATTTGAGACACTATTTCCTGGAACATCATGATCCAAGCTTACAGTAACTTTGGAGATCTTTCCAGGGCAGAGCAATTGTTTCGATCAATGCCAGATTGCAACATTGGATCCTGGAATTCCATACTTACAGCATATTCAATTTCTGGGCATTTAGAAAAGGCCAAGTGAATTTTTAAACTCTTCTCGGCTCTTCTTTGGATTTGTTAATTTATAAGCATTTTGCTTGACCTTCACCAAAGGCTAGACAATAAAAAAAGGCCCTCATAAAGTGAAAGGGAAAGATATACCTTGCAACAAGCATAAAATTGATTGGGTTATTAAAAAATATTTTGCCATCATTTTGAGTGTGCGAGTGCAAAATGCTTGTAAAATTCTTTGGCAGCCACCACTCTTCAATCTCTTCTAATGATATATTGACATAGGTGTTGAAGAATATGAATGTATCATCTAGATCATTATAAATGTGCGGTGTTAAAAACTTTTTACATTTGCTTATAGTTTGTGTAATGTAGATAACCTTTTTCATCATGTTCTCAAATACTTTTGGAAATCTTTTTTTTTTATTCATCAAGTAGATATTGAGGAACTCTAAAGTCTATATCTATTGCTTGTATGAAAGCTTATAAAGATGATCTCACTAGAGATGCTGACAACTTATATTTGCCAATATGATCAGCCCAATATGCAACTTATAGGTATAACATAATTTCTAAAATCTTTCCTATTATATATTATTTACATGTATTTTTGATATAGAAACATGCCATTTGAAGGACTAATTTACACTCGACTTGTTGCAAAGAGTGTAATAGATGGAAGAATGTACCTAACAATATTTACAAAATTTCCAAAGGCACAAAAGATAGAATGCCCTTGAAAGTTGGAGCTCATAAGGAATAAGACTTTAGAAGGAATTATCAATGCTAGTAATGATGGCAATGCCAATGATGATGGAGAGGAGCATGAAGTTCTAGATCAAGCTTGCGTTCCACCACCAGATAGCCAAGTTCAAACTCTAGTTCAACTATCAGACAGCCAAGATCCGGATCCAACAACTATCAAATCCCACTATACTAATATTAGTATATGGCATTGTAATTGTACATTTTGACCTCACATCATCCACTCCTTTGGGAATGATGGAAAACTGTTAAAGTTTTCTCTTGGATAAGCCAAAATCTAGAGGAATATCAAGAGAAGATATTATTGGATTTGTAGGTGGTGTTAGTTGTTTTTGATCCCTTTGTATGAAGCATTTTAGTTGCTGCATATGCAAAATTTCTGGAGGATTAGCCTACTAGAGTTCATGTTGAACTTCATAAACTTGTGGTCCCACTTGCTATAACATTTAATATGGTCCTTTCCACTGAGCAAAGAGCCCCTTAGATAAACCACGTACCATAACATTGGGAAAACAGACTAATACCAATTTATTCACTTTGTACTTCGTAGGTTGATAATGATAAGAGTTGTACCACCATTGTTGTTCCACTTATATGTAGCTTAGGTGTTTGGCAAACTCTCTACTTAGACAAGTGGAAGAATGCTCATTAAATACTAATCCCACTAACTTAGCATCGGTAGCTTATGGCAATTGCGAAGGTAAACTCAACTCTATTGGTAATATTAGATTATAACCATATAGGATTTACATGGTGAAACATCAACAAAACTCTGCACCCTTGTGACATACACATACAAAAGAAATAGCAAATAACTATTCAAATCCAAATGTTGAAAATTTATGTACTTCAAATCATCCATTTAAAGGTTCGAACGAGTTATTTCACCAAACTGTTTAACTGTGGATGATAAACACTTATGAAAGTGTGGCATATCCTCAACCAAGATGTCAAAATGTGAAATGCTTTAACTATAAATTTGGGACCATTATCCGAAAGAATCTGCTCTAGACAAGAATGCTAGTACACCATTGAGAAAGAAATATCTAACAGCAGTAGCAAATGTGCTAGCAAGACCACCAACTTCCACTTAGTGACTTAAGTAGTTTGAGGCAATAATGATATACTCATTGCCAATAATCAATCATGGAAAAAGCTCCATCAAATCAAACGCTACTAACTCAAATAGACGGGAAACTACAATTAACTCCAACCATCTTTTTACAACATGAGGGGGAGTATTACAAGTTTGGCACTAAACATAACTACTCACGTACTAAATAACATCACATTGTAGCTCTGACCAATAGAAAGACTTACACAGCTTCTCGACTACACAATAATATCTTATATGTTTATCTAGAACAGAAGAATCATGGTAGGTGTGACGAAAGTGTGGAATAAAGATCAAAAGCACCACTAGCTGTAAATAATAATCAGGATCCATCCCCACAAAATAAATAAAACTATCCTCAAGGCGATATTGAGAATATAAATGCTAAAATAGCAAGAAATTAGTAAGTGATGCAAAATTCTCAAACCCATTGCAAAGTCTTTGAATCCACAGCTCAATCTTTTGAGCCTCACGAACCTCATCAAGAGAAGGTAAATATTGTTTTACATCTTGTGGACACTAAACATCAAATATAACAACTGCTAATGACAAATCTTCATCTAAAAAATTTACAGATATTGGAACAATAGGCTTGTCATAAACATGAAAAAAGAGCAAAGATGGAAGAGGAGCTTGAGAAAGGGCATCAACATCAACCATAAAACTCTCCAAATAATGAACAATATCAAAATTATATATCTGAAGTTTCAAAGCCCACTAAATAGTATGACTAACCAAGTTCTTCCACTTTAATAATGAAGTAATTATAGCATGATCATATTTTAGTAATGTTTGAGAACCATGTAGATATATATGAATTTTCTTGAAGCCCTAAACTATTGCTAAACACTCCTTTATAGTGGAGTCATTCACCTCCATTGGTTGTAATATACACTTGATATATGCAATAGGATGGCGTTGATTAGACACACTCAAGCTTTTTTGCATCAACACACCTCCAAAACTGACAAAATGAAAACTCAAGTGTAGTTAGGATATGCTAAAATTGGAAGAGTTATCAATAGTCCTTTAAGATCTATAAACATTTGCTCATAATCCACAAGGCAAATAAAAGACAACGTTAATGATTTTAATAACACTTGCAATGGTGCAGTACAACCCTCAA
>NW_003314349.1:25262-33947 GCF_000143415.4 Selaginella moellendorffii
CAAGATAGCTGGCCTAAGCTCAACCTCAGGCACTTTAGGGGCTTGGGGGGTTAAGTTTATTTAAATAACCTTGACACCCTAGGCAGCCAAAGTGCCCAAAATACCTAGTCTGAGTGACCTTGGGCATTTTAGAAGCTCTGGGGCCGAGGTTATTCAAATAACCTTGGACTACCAGACACTAAAGTGCCTAAGGTGGTTGGTCTAAGCTCAATCTTAGACACTTTGGAGGCCTAGGGACTGATGTTATTCAAATAAATTTGGCCCCTTTGGCGGCCAAGGTGCTTGAGGTTAAGTTTAGGCTAGCCACCTCGGGCATTTTGGTAGCTTTGAAGTTATTCAAATAACTTTGGCCCTCCAAGCCCTTAGAGTGCTTAAGGTGGCTGACCTTTCACCATTAGCCATCTTTAGTACTAGAAATTAGTTTTAGGGACTAACATAAAATTTACTAAATATACAATGGTATTAGATTGTGAATTTAGATGTGGGACCAGCACCATTATATTTAGAACAATCTCTACATTCTGTAAATATGCTAAATTAGCAAATTTAGACACTTTCAACAAATAGTAATTAAAATTGAATAGAACTAACATAAGGTGTATAATTGCAAGGGTGTTTGGCAGACATGGTAAGCTATCATTTGACAAATATTAAGGGACCAAGCTCAATATCATAGGGGTTCCAAACATTAGCAAGTGCAAGTCAATGAATGAGTAACACTCGTTTATGCCAATTATTGCACTAGCCAATTTGTATAGATCCTGATCAACAAGACAAAGGAACTCAAATTATTTGAACATATTAGCAACATGTTACTGATATCTCAAACCTAAAAAAATAATCCAGAATAAACCACAAAGAATATGTGATAATGTGAAAAACCATAACTTATCAAAGAGAACATCTAACTATCATGAAAGATAATTAATCATCTCATTAATGAAGAAATGTATAATTATCATTGAAAAAAGAATCTACCATTCCGAAGAATGGCAAATCATTTTATATCAACAATAATCAAACAAAACCTTTAATAAGAATAATCAACTATTCTAGATGATAATCAATCATCATCAATGATTGCCAAATGTAAAATACCAACTTCAATATTGAAGCTAATGAGCTAAAATGCCTTTCCCTAACAACTCCTAACAAATGGAATAATGAACATAAAAATTCAAGGAACTAAAAGCTCAAAGAAGTCTATAGCAAAGTCTTGCTTAACAATGATCATAAATCTTAAACTAAACTTCATAATGCAAAGCTAATGAAAAGCATTTTTGCATCAATCCAAAAGCTAAGCATAACTCAACAAATGACCACTAACCCGATCCTCTATGAATTCATCTATAGCAAAATGTAATTCACTTTATAACAAGCACAAAAGAAATCATCAATAATCGATATACCCCATTTTAAATCCAACAAAGATTCAAACATTTCAATATCAATCATTAACTCTTGCTCTCATGAAGTTAGTGTAGTCTATGGCAAAATTAAAGCTAAAGCTCAACCCCTATTAAACAATCTCATCTAGAACATAATTAACTCAACTTACCACTTAGTATGAAAAGTCTTCAACGAAGTTTACAAGTACACTAGTCGCAAAGCAACTAACAATCACTCTTTCAACCATTCTTCCATAAAACTGAAACACTAAACTCATGCCATCAAGTCATATACTTGTCCAATATGAATGTAATATCCTAGGTATGAGATAAAAGTTTATAGACAAGCATAAACTAAATAATAACTTGAATCCAACTTAATCGGAATAAACTCACTAATACATCTAGCCAACAACTTTCAATTGTAACTAAAGTGAAGACCATGATATGGATTTATATTGATACATAACCTCCTCATAAACAAAGTTATAATATGGGTACTAAAACATTAACCTCAAATAACTAAATTGGACATCACCATACTCAACCAAGGCGTAGGGCCACCAAGATTAAGTTAGGATCAATGAGAGCTCACTACTCTTATAGAGTTTAATAAAATGCAAGATGCAACTTATCATTAAACATAATATTATAAAAAAAAAGGCACAAAGGTCAATTTTCTAGAAAAGTGCAATAGCCACTTTTCTAAACCAACTCCAAACTTTATCTAACTCAATTGCCTTAGCCCTAAAAGCCAGCATCCTTTAAGGTCGCATTATATAAACTACATACTAAAATCTAAGCTAACTAAAGTCAATTCCAACCCTTTTATTAATTTGTAATGGCTTTCAAAAATGGAATGGTTTTTGAGCAAAATAATCAACAGATCAACTATTGGAAAAGTTTAAGAAAATTTGTGGAAAATTTTCCATCCTAGTGAAAGAATGACTCTCAATTTAAGAATATAAATTTTCAAGGCTCAACAAACTTCCTCCTACCAATGACTTTACATAAGTTCACCTCAACACAAATTTTCATAACCCAACAACAAATATCATGCCTATATTTCTAACATCCAATACCGACATTTGTAAAATACAAAATGAATATCCAAAGTTTGATCATGAAAACTATATCTTCGGATATCCACATTGCACAAATACTCTTCAAGATCTAATGTGAAGCGAAAACACTAACAAAAAAAATGACATGGAAAATCAAGCTCTAAAGAAAATTCTTCATCACTTGAAATAATAATGCCACTTCCACTAACACAAGTGTTAGTAATGTCAATGCCTCAACATCACACTTTCACCATCCAATAATCTACTCCAAATGCAACAGATTCACTAACAAGCGATAGCAAGTGAATGTTATAACCTTTTCCAACACTTTAATAAAAAACTTTCAAAGAAATAAAGTACTAATTTAAGCTTAGCATAATTCATCAACATTGAGAATTTAGTCAAAGTTACTACAATGTTAGTACTTGCAAGTAGACTAGCTTCGATATTAACCACTTTAGGGTTGATCATTATTTAGCCAAGCAACTTCATAAACACTTTGTTCATTATCATATGGATATGATATAAAAAATCACAATGACTTGATCAGCAATCAAGCAACACTATAAATAATGCCCATGCCATTACTTCAAAGGTTTATGTGAGTATCAAGTGCCAACTCGATTTGACAAAATGCAACATAAATGCCACACTCCACTATAGTTACGAACACAGCCGGGATCCCAATTGTGTTCGCCATGTTTCATGAACACGGCCATGGGTTGTGTTCCACGGCCCTATTCATGAACAATGTATACTATTGTGAACACGGGCTGTGATCCTGGGCATGGTTGCCAGGATCACAGCCTGTATTCATCACACCAAAGTCTTAGGGTGCACATAACAATCTAGGGTGCACCTCCATCTCATCCTAGCTCTTAACCTTACTTGCTGCCATTGCCACTACCAATTCTGGTAGTACCACAGCCGCTATTGCCACTATCAATTCTAGCTACGCCACAGCCGCCTCTGCCGCTCCATTTGCCACAGATTGAAAGGCACTTCATTTGCCTTGCTGCTGCCAAGCATGGTGCAGCAATCTAGCATATTGCAAGGGTGAAAACATCCTTCTTCACAGTGTGGGACAAGGTAAGTGTGCTTGAGAGCAAAGGGTATGGCCACAAGCTGTAGTCATGCAAATATTACACAATGGTGTACAAGCTTAGTGGCATTGATCATATGCAAGCTCATCTGTTGGGAGAAGGCCTAGGTAGCAGGGATATTGTGAATTGCCCCTTTATCCCAAGTAACAAGAAGGCAAAGCTGGTTAACATGCAAAAGGTTATTGACTCTAAGAAAGGCACAAAGGGGAAGAAATAGCCAAATGTAGAATTTTTAGTGCCAGCAATGTTATCCCAAGCAAGTGGAAGTGGCTGCCTTTCTTCATTGTTTAGTAAATAGAGCTAAGTCCATATTGTAGATTTAATGGATCCAAAGTGGAAGAGTCAAGTTGATGCAATGATTGAAAGGTTTTTTTAAAATGAACACATTCCATTTGTGAAGGCTTGGTCCCATTACTTCCTCAACATGATCTAGGAAGTTGCCAAGCATGGTGTGCCTTATACACCACCAAAATATGATGATCTTCGAGAGAAGCTTTTGTTGAAAGAGAAAGAATTTATTGACGTTGAGATGGCATCCATGAAGAAGTAATGGGAGTAGAGGGGTGTAACCATATGTGCAGACAAGTGGGCAAATAAGAGGAATCAGCATATTATGGGGTTTGTGGCATATAGTCAAGGATGGGTAGCTTTTCTGAAGGTTATCAATATTTCCTCAATAGGAAAAACAGCTGAGAATACTTTGCATTGTTAGGAAGAAGGCATTAGCATTGTAGGTGTAGAAAACATTGTCATGGTTGTAGTGGATGGGGAAAATGCAAATAGAGTAGCAGCAACATTTCTAAAATAGAGGTACTTGAAGATTTAATAGGCAACATGTTTTGCCCATTGCTTGAACACTACCTTAAAAGACTTCAGTGAACTTCTATAGATGGTAACACTTTTGGAGTGAGGAAAGACTTTGGTGAGCTTTTTCAGGAACCACTCTCATATGGTGATGTTGCTAGCAAAGTTTACTCACAAGCAAATGCTATACTATTGTGATATAAAGTTTGGCTACAACTTCATTATGATGGAGAGGCTGGTGGAGCTCTAGGAAGTTCTACAATAGATGTTCGTATGTCTTGCGTACAGAGCAAGGCCTAAGCCAAAGATGAGAGCAGGCAAAGACAATTATGAAACCGTTTTTGATGACCATTTTTGGGAACAGGTTAAGGACATATTAGAGGTGTCTGAGGATGTTATGTTGCTACTTCATCTTTGTGAGACACAAAATCCCTAGGCCCCAAAGTGGAGCCGGAGGGGTGCCACGTGGTAGTGGCTGAAGCGAAAGCCAAACGAGCGTAACACGTTTGGACTAAAAGCTCCGCCTTGAAAGGTCGAGAGCGGGAGTGGAACCCCTAACAAAGTACTTGAGGAATGAGCACGAAGCGAGCCATAAGCGAGGCTCCAAAAAGGGACCCGAAATGGACCCGAGATAGAGTCCGAGATGGAGTCCGAGATGGACCCGAGATGGAGTCCGAGATGGAGTCCGAGATGGACCCGAAATGGACCCGAGATGGAGTCTGAGATGGACCCAAGATGGACCCGAGATGGAGTCCGAGATGGAGTCCGAGATGGACCCGAGATGGAGTCCGAGATGGACCCGAGATGGAGTCCGAAGTCGAGACCGAGACCGGGACCGAGACCGGGACCGAGATCGAGACCAAGATCGGGACCGAGACCAAGACCGAGGCCAAGGCCGAGTTCGAGTCCGAGTCCGAGTCCGAGTCCGAGTTCGAGTCTGAGAGGGTGAAAGCCCAAAGCGTTCATCTCCCAGACCCTGGGGGGTTAGTGAGCTCCAAAAGTATAGTTGGGGGTTGGAGCCCAATGGAGCCAGTTTGGCCCCGGGAAGGCCAGTTTGGCCCAAGAAGGCCATACCCAGTGTTGGGTGATGAACTAACCACTGAGAAGTCCAAGACTAGAGTGAATACGGACCGACAAGCGAGGTAGCTTAGTGAAGTGTTCAAGAGCCGGCTCTAGTTCCCTCGGGAGATCGACTAGCCAATGCTCCCAGTCCAAGTGTGGGTGGCACTACCTACTTGGATACCTGTCGTGGCTCAACGGAACCTCGCTCTAAGCCCATGGCTAGAGCACTTAAAGGCGAAAGGCGAGGAAAGTACCCATGAGGCTTGCGTAAGGCCACGGTGTTCCGAAATGTTGTCCCAAAGTCCCAGACTGTGGAAAGGAAGAGGAGTAGCCCTCTGGTGTGGTGACAAAGGACACAGTCACCCAGTGAGGAAGTCCCAGAGGACAATTGGACTTAGAGGTCGGGCCTGTGGGCCTTGATCCAGTGGCAGTGTTGGTGAACACGGCCATCGACAGAGAGGGACTTGGTGGGGACCGAAAAAGAGATATTGGGGAAGGTTATTCCCTAAGTCTGCGAGCATCCTAAGGATGCTAAGGAGTGGATATGGGATGATCACTCATGGATGGATGGCCTAGTCTATGAGAGACAGGATTGCAATGTAGGTGGTGTTGGACCACTGATGTGACCAAGGTGAATAGGTATGGCCTCAGCGTAACGGGCTGATATGTCGGTGGTACCTTGGGGTGTCGATCATGGGATCGGACATGTGGAGCACTTAGACCAAGTGCAAAGGTTGAGTGGCATGGATGCCATTTTCGGGGCTAGCAAGCCCCAAGTCCTAACTGGGACTTGTGGAGGTTGGGAATGAGACTCCTCCAAGTGGTCGGAGGTGTGGTTAAGTGACTAAAGTAAAATGGAAAAATTAGTCGCTTACAATCTTGTGGACAATGATATACTTGCGATTGGAAAAATATGTGAGTGTATGAACAAATTGGATGCAAGTTTAGAGGAAGGATGGTCAGATTATAGTTGATACATGAAACTTCATTAGATCATGTATAACCGGTGGCATGAGTATCACTCACTCATGCACTCAATGGCATATATGCTAGACCCCAAGTTTCAAGAGCATGAAAAACATGCCAACAGAGAAATCATGAAGGATTGGAATGTTTATCTGTTGGTCATATTTACATCCAATGGGAGGGATGTGATATGGGATGAGCTTTTAATTTACAAGAGGATAGGAGGTATTTTCAACTTGATTGATGCTAAAGTTGATCACATTAAGAAGGGAGTTGTACATTGGTGGGAGGACTATTGTTATGAAATTTTAGCTCTTTAGAAGTTGGCCATTCAAGTTCTAAGTCAGATATGCTCGTCATCCTCGGTGGAGAGATTGTTTAACACTTTCGAGCATGTGTGTTCAAAAAAGAGGAACAAATTTACTATGGATAAGATAACAAATCTAATTTTTGTGGCTTGCAATAGTAGGTTGTTAACCTACAAAAATGACTATGACTACGACAAGTTTATGAGTTACAAAGTACTAGAGACAGTTCCTCATATGAAAAATAAACTTGAGTTAGAAGAGGAAGAGGAAGATGGAGATGATGTCGAAGATTGTGAGGTTGAAGATAATGATGATTTGTAGGATGTTTGAGTAGTTCATATATAATAAAAAGTAGTATATTCCTAGAACAAAAAAGAGAATATTCTTAGAATATTTAGTAGAATATTCGTGAGCTATCATCCATAATGGTGTTCTATGGTCGAGTTTTTGAAATCTAAAGTTTGTGTTCATCTTTCGTGTTTATATTTGTAACTATGCACTCCATCAATAGAAATTTATAACACCTAACACCATTAACTTTTGTTCACAACATGAACAAATTCTTTCTAACCAAACTCAAAACTAATCTAACACCAAGTTACTCAAGGATCAATAATTAAGTTCCCCGAAAAAAAATTGAGCATTGTAACCCAAGCTTTTAATAGCAAGATTAAACAAAATGGTTTAACACTTCATTACTATCCATCCCACGACTTACCACTTGTAAGACCTTCATAACTAACATGCATCAAGGTAACGACTCTTGATTGCATGATATGAATATGAGCAATGAGTCACAACTCATTGCAAATTATCTCTCAAAAACGAGAAGATGATTTATATATTTGATCCTTCGTCTTTGACAACTCTTTTTTCAGACTTTACTTTGACTAAATCTGAAGTTTGCATTTGTATTGCCTTCAGTTCAATCCAAGAAAAGTTTATGAGAGAGTGTGGCAATGACTACTTGAATCAATAGACTAATCCTTACAATTTTCATTAATCCACTTATAATCACACTTAGGAAGGATCCACTAGTGCCGTGTTAAACAGCTACAATCCAGCCTATTTGCCACTCTTATCAAACCTAGGAGAGGTTTACTTTTACCCATGGTACATGGAACAACTTATGAAACCACTTATAGGCTAATATTAATCCTACCGACTCAAAGTGTAATCTTGAGTTGTTAATGTGCCTTATTCATGAGCCCAAGTGCAAATTCGTGCAAACAAAGCATTTCAATCCATCTTATGAGCCCAAGAGCAAGCTCATCTAATCTAGACGAAAAGGTAACTAAAATCCATACCAAGGAATGAATACAAAACCTTTGCACCCAAATGTATACCCACTTGGATCATCTTTTTCATCTATGCATATGCAATGAGATTAGTTTCCCAATCTCATTGGATAGTATTTGTTGAGACCCATTCTCTAATACCAAATATAACATATGTGATTTTCACCCTTTATCCTATTAAAAAAACCATGAAATGGAACCTAAACCCTCTATATCATGTCACATGCCACATGCCACATATCCAAGGATAGTGGAGCAAAACTTAAATTTTAGAGCCTTGAGCCACTAAATTAAGGGATGGAGCCAAACTCCTAAGCTTGCAGCCAAGGAGTAAAAAAACCAAAGCATAGAGTGACTTTTGAATATTTAGACTAGGGAGTGAAGGGATAAAAGCATGAAGCAATTTAGAACAGTCCTAGAGCATTCAACATTTTAATGTTAAGACTAACATGCAAAATGGAGCCAAATGGAGTTAAAGGGCATCTAACACTATTTTAGCATTTTAGCATACCGCTGGCCTAATGTGAGTGTAGTGCACCTGAATTTGGAGCCAAACTCCAAGCCTATTGCACTACAAGACGAGGGTTCAGTACAATCCCACGAACACCAGTTCCCTGTATCCAGCACCTACATGCAAAATGGTGTCAAACGGAGTCTAGTACAATTTTGGCATACCCGGTGATCTAACGCGA
>NW_003314349.1:34047-49740 GCF_000143415.4 Selaginella moellendorffii
GGGGGGTCCCCCCCAATTAGACCCCCTTGGGGCATGGGTTTAAACCCATGTGGGGGGGGGAAAAAAAAACAACCCCGCCCCGGGGGGACCAAATTAAGTTTTCAAGGGGTGGGAAAGGCTTTTAAACCCCTTTTTTTTTTTTACTTTGGGGAGCCCCCCCCCCCCCCCCCCCCCCCCTACCCCTATAAGGAACACACACTTTGGGTTTTCACCCCAATCTTCTCTTAGTACCAGGAGTTAGTCTCTAGGACAAGCTCAAAACTTACATGGAATGTCCCTAGATTGCAAATTTAGACACGGGATGAACACCATTGTATTCAGGCTAATCTCTACATTCTACAGACATGCCAAATGAGCGAATTTAAACACTTTCCAAATAGCATTTGGGACAAAAATGAGACTAACACAAAGGGCATGATAGTGAGGGTATTTTGCAGATATGGTAAGCTATCATCTAACGAATATTAAGGGGTTAGTCTCAATATTGTGAGGGTTCCCAACACTAGCAAGTGCAAATCAACGAATGAGTTTCTCTAACCAGATTAAGTATGCTTAACAAATAGCATGTAGGAATTCCATCCCTATGCTCATCTGGTCAAGTGCATACATGATAACTAGTTTCTTAACTAGTTTGAGTGGAGACCATAAAAGGGGCCAGCAGTACCGACCTTTTGCCATCGTGGCAGTAAGGAAAGAGTGTCCGTAAGGACTAGCCGACAAGTATCTTTCGATACCCAAAGTCATATTCATGACACTCTCCCCCCCTTGGGGAAGATCGACATCCTCGTCGATGTATACTCAAGTCTAGCAAACTCTTAAGGAAACAACTCTGAAAGTTAACTAAAAGCCATAGTATGTAGGAAACACATCGACTTAAATGAGTTATAGAACAACCTCTCTTCTATGTCCAAAGACGTTAAGACTCAGACACCCTCCGGCTATCACTAACAAGGAAATGACTAACGGAGTTAGCCACTCTTGTTGCTCCGAGTACCACTCGGCTTACAAAGGAATAATACATCCCTGTCCATAGGGACATAGGGAGAGGCCAAAGGCCCAACTGCCCCTAAGCAAGAAATCAACCCCATCAGGAAGATTTAGACAACTATTATAAACTGGTAAATTAAGTTGTTTATACGACCACACCCTTTGCAAAAATGAGTCATTGAGAGAGAGGTAGGGACTTGTGATCAATTTATAATAGTTATCCCCATGGTTATGGATTGGACCTATGCACCGAAGTGCCAAAGTCAGCCTACTAAAACTCACCCAAGTACTACAAACGAGAGAAACGAAACTTTGATTTATAGAAATATATTACTTTATTAATTTGCAAGATTTATTACAAAGTTTACAAAAGCTAGTCTTTATTATTATTCTTATACTTCGTGACAAGCTTACACATGGGTAAGATTACTAAGAGGTTCCCAAGTTAATTCACAAGATGGGTAACCTTTCCACTTAACTAGATATTCCTTTGCATGACCACCACGTTTCCAGCGACATGATAGAATGCTTTCAACTTTGTATTCAGGTTCACCATCCACAACTTCTAGCAGTGGACAAATCTCCTCGTGGCACTTAACATCAATAGTGTAAGGAGCCAATAGATTGGCATGAAATACATTATGAATATTGGACATCTCCATAAGAAGATCCAACTGATAGGATACATCACCAATTCGACACCCGATAGGGTCCAACATATCTCGGTAATAGCTTTCGAGACAAAGATCCCTTAATGTTCAAGTTCCAGGAAGATAGCCACACCTGATCTCCCACTTGATAGGATACATCTTGACAATGCTAATCCTTATCACATCCATACCTATCCTGAGCTTTGCCCATCACCTCAGTAGCTCTAGACCAACCTTGGCATAGCTACTCCACATAAATTCAATGGCTGGGACCAACACTTTAGACATTGGTTTCGGTACGACAATCTATTAAGGCACCCCATGAGCATTCCCTTGCAACATCTCCCATGGAGAATAACCAATAGTGCTGTGAAATGTGTTGTTATAATAGATTTTTGCTGTGTCCAAATGCTCTACCCAATTGCATTGGTCCGCCACAACATAGTACCACAGATAATCCTCAACTTGAGCATTCATACCTTCGATCTGCCCATCAATTTAAGGATGATAAGCCATACTAAACTTCAACTTGGTACCAAACAGCTGGAACAATGTGCTCTAAAACTTCCTTGTAATCTCAAATCTCTATCTAAAATCATCTCTTTGGGAAGACCATGAACCTGCACGACTTCATGGAAAAAAAGCTTTACCACTTGCTTCGCATTTACTGTTTGAACATTTCCACTGCTTAAGGGCATTTACACAAACACTGTTCCAAGCTCAGTATAATCCCTTGAGGGCCAATGCTGCTTTATGGTACAGTTTGTTGCAATGTGGATCCATTGGAGGAGCATCCAGGGGTGAAAACTAGTTCTTCAGCCACCACAGTGGGATAGAGACTTCCATCTGTATGTCTCTCTCTTGGATGGAACGTGTGGGATAGCATTGTGTCAGTCAGCAAGATGATGATGACATGCTGAACTAGAGGCATGAGAGTAAGTTGCCAGCTCTAGTTGCAATAGGGGATGTGCAGGGTGACAGAGATGTGCCTGCTGCTGTTGGGAGCTTTGCCATATAGAGCGTGAGCAGGGTATTCCTTGAGTATCTTAAGATCCAACTACTAGAGTGATTTAAGGCATGAGATATACATGGAATTTGGATAACCTTGAGAGTGTGTTTGCATTGTTGGGGGTGCCCTTCCCCCAAAAAATGGTGAACCTAGCACATACAAGCTTTTTTATTGGAGTTTCTTGGAGAAAGATTGAGATTTGAGGGCTCTTTTCTGAGTGTATTTTTTTATATTTTGGATGCGTTGGAGAGCTTAAAATCTCCTCTTTCTGATGAAGTATGGTGCAAGCTCATCCATACAAGAAGATAGGAGATATTTGGGTTTTTTAGTCATGTGACACTTCCCATCACTTGGTTCATGGTTTATGAAAAGATTTGTCTTGTTAGTAGCACTCTGAGGAGTTCTACCATTGTTCACAATCCCACCACCATCCCCATTCAATCCTGTGAGTTTGAGAGATTTCCATATTGGTTTTCCTATTTCTAATTTGAGATGAGTGGCATTTCGGCATGTTTTGTCATGGTTTCCTAGAGTTGTTAGTAGATTTTCTTGTCTAGGGTTTGGGTTAGCTTGCTAGAGAGACTTTTTGGTTGTTCATATAGCATTTTTTGTTCATCTTTCATGTTTATTTCTTCTTTTATGCTTATTAGAGGGATTTGCCTTATGTGAGAGGATTCTTTATGATCATTTTCTGGTGAGTATGAGTGTGTTTTAGTGCTTTGAGTGGTCTTGAGTGATCCACATTTTTCTTCCGACCCTGACAATTACTTAGAGGCCGCATTTGATGCCTGTTCAAGCTTGTGCTCATAGATCTGCTCAGCCAAAAGTGTTCTTTCACAGCACATTCCTTTAGGAATGTTTTCAAAAATCATGAAAGAGCTCAAATGTCCCCTCCCCCATAGCACATGCCATTTATGGGTATTTACTGCTGTCTACCTTTCAACATGGAACCTCCTATTATCCATGTTCTCCAGTGCTCCATGGAGATGCCACAGTTCACTCCTGGACAAGGTGTTGATGATGAAGAACACATCTAATGTTTTGCCACTGATATTGCACATAATTATATCAATGACAATAATCTCATCCATGAGCATTTCTTGTTTTTACTTTTTGGTAAAGCCCATGAGTGGGCACCTTCACTCCTCCCCACAGAGCGGTCATACCTATGATAAGAAAGTTTTGCAAGAAATTTAGGAACGAGAAGACTAATCAACAACTCTATTCAGAACTTTTCTTTTTCTGGCAGTGATACAATGATAGCATTGTGGATTATGTCATTTTCTTCAAGCATCATTGGAAGGCATGCCTTGCTTAGAACCTCATAAGTACAAGAGCCAGTTATCTTTGCATTTGTTCAAGGTCTCAAGTTGATGATCTAGCACAAAGTTTTCATAGTATTACCAATACCTTTGAGCATGCCAAGAAGTTAGAGCAAGAGTATCTCTAGAACTTGTCATCTCGCCCAGCACTGAGGGTAATTGTCCACCAATCAAATAGCTTCTAGTGTCCCAATAGCTCCAATCAAGGAGAAACTCCCACCTACAATTGCATAGGCACTAGACAAGCTTCAAACTTAGAAGTAGCTATCCAGTAGTAGCAAAAGTAGTATGATAAGTTGAGGAGTTGAGATCATCCAACCTTAGGCCACACACCAATTCTTTTGAGATGTATTTAACCTATATAGAAACAAACTAAACCTACATAGAAATGGGTTTTTAATTTTCCTAAATGGTGACTTTGCCCTTGAAGGTTTGAATCCTAGTTGTAATACGAAATATGGTTAGCATCTTGGTTTTTATATGCTTTTTAGTAACTTGTAATTGCACCTGCAGTTTGTTGTAGATATTATATACTTCATAAGATTCTAAATAGCAATTAAATCAGCTAAAATTTTACAAATATATAATATTATGATATAGATTAAAATATAAAATCTATTAAAATTTATATTCTAGAAATTGTTTTTCTAGAATACATGTTATACTTGATTATATTCTGAATTTTTATAAATAATCTGGTACATATTTTTGATACATTTTTATTACGTTTTATAACTAAATGTAAAAGGTCTAAATTTTACATCTATTTTTCTTTTTAAAATAAACTATAAACTATACCATAGAACATACTTTAATAAACTATATAATAAGAACTCTCAACAAGCTTTCTACCAAACCAAGTGTTTGCCATGCTGAAACTAACAAAGAATAAATGAAGTTTTACTAATAAATCTTAATTGTGGCATTAATGGTTTTCAAACAATTCTCTATCTTTCAAACAGCTTTATGAAAACAGCTTTATGAGGGCTAATAGTTGATAATCTAGAACAGTAGAAAAACCTCTTCCACTTCTATTCTGTGAATCTGTTGGTGCCCTAAAGCTATGTTAAGTCTTAACTTATATTAATCTAAATAGGCCTAAATGGGCTTATCTCTTGAAACCAGTACCAGATTGGTGAGAGTGGGCATTCTAGCAATTTGGCCTACAACTGGATTATTTAGCAAGGGCATGGAGGCTCTATGATATAGATGAGTCCTCCGAGTACTTATCCCAAAGCTTTTCTTTCACCTCTTCATCTCTGCTAACAAGTGCCTGGGCATTGCAGTTGTAGCTGGCCATTGCGGCTGTGCAGCCATGGCCAGCTGTGTCTGGCTCATGGCAACGGCTGAGACTAGCCAAGGCTGCCTGCTCACACTCCAAGCCAAGCTCTAACAGAGTTGACTACAGTATGGTGACCACATACAATGCATTGTCATAGTTCGAAGTATGAAAAAAATCATTTTAAGTACTGCATCATTTGTGACTGATGCCATCCCAATAACTTTGCTTGCTGCTGCCAAGGTCCAGAATGATATGCTGTGAGCTGCCCATGCTAGAGAGAAATCTCGCAAGCTCAATCCTAATAAATCGGCACCTTATGTGAAACTTTTGTTGTTTGTTTCAAGCCAGCTATCTTTCTTGGAGAAAGATAGCTGGAGAGTGCCATAGCTAGCTCTCTCTGTGAACCATAACAACAGTTGGAATCCCACACAGATTCAGCCGAGACAGCTGTGACAATCAGACCCACGCATGGATCCCATCCCACAATCATTCATGTGATCTGGCTAACTCACCCAGTAATCCTTGGCAGCATTTCTGCCTCGTGAACTTGTTTGATTGATGAGTGAGCCCTGCCGAGAGAGCATGCTGCCACATTTTTGCAGTGCTCATCAGGGAATGGTGACTCAAGAATTGGGCCCATCCTTGCTCGCTGTTGTCTCAGAAGCCCTAGTGCCATGCTGTGGTGAAACCCATGGCTGGGGAATCTCAGGCTGCTGTGCAATGCACCCTAGCAGCAATCTTGTGAGTCATTACCGTGGCTGCTATGGATTGCCAGCATGTTGTGTTGCTTCGAAATCTACAAGTGCGTGAGAGAAGTATAACAAGATTTAAAGTTTACACATAATTTGGAATGAATAGATATTTGTATTACAGAAAAAGCAATTAAAATATACTATTTCTGATTGTTGTGATTTCCACAACTGAATTTTTTGGTGTCTCAAAATGGACAATAATATTTGCCTCATTCAATAGAAAGAATCCTATTGGTTTTAAAGACAGATAAAGAGCAATCTTTTTTTGGGAACTCCATAGCAAACTTAACCATAAACTCACCTTTCATCCAAATTATAAATTTTATCCACCATTTTATCAAGTATTGTAACTCTATATTCCATCTTATCATCTATTATTGTAACTGATTTATGAGGGATGGTACTTTCCACAAACAACAAAACCATTTTCCTTCTCCTCTAACATTGTGAAAGAGCAAAATGAGCAAAGACTTTCAACTTGAGTAAGGCTTTGTTGGTTGTCAGAGATGAAATATCCACTAATCTATATAATTGAAAGGTCAAAATGGAAAAGAAATATAAAAAATTTACATTACCTTGTCTTTAGAAGTGAGGCCATAGTACATTGAGGCCATAGTACTTTTTATAAACTTTATTGAGCCTCTGAATTTCATTTGAGTCAACTAGTGCCAAGAATAAAGTACTTCCAAGTGTTGCTAAATCACCCGATACACTCATGCTTTTCATAATATTAAAAAATAAAAACTTTGGCATGTATCTAGCATATAGATCTTCATGCTTCAGGTGCACATAGAGTTGTGAATAACATCTTAGAAATGGAAAACTAAACAGAAAAAACATTACCATAGTCACATCCAAAGGATTATCAAAAGAAACAATCTTTATTTCAGGAAAAACACTAATGTTGATTGCAACAGCATGTATAGCTTATCAATAAAGTATAGTAGCCATCAAAGATGATATAGAAGCATCTCTAGTTGGTTGCAATCTTAGTTTAACATATGATAAAAGAATTTGTAACATAAAGAACTTCCTCTTAAGTTCCATGGTAGAAAATAGGGTTCTTCTATCATTCGGAAGAGAATTATAATCTTGTTAATTTTTAACGAATAAATTACAAGTGAGAAGCACTTTAAACCTCTTACATAATTAGGGTTTGCAAGCCATGTATATTTGTATAATCCATTATATAAGCAGGGTATTTTGCACTTTGCAGAGTGTAAGATGAACACAGGAAATGAAGTTTATAAGATAACTTTATAACTTTATAAGGTTTGCAAGATGAACTTTATAAGTTCCATACCTAGGTAAAGATAAAATCAAAATTAAATTAAAAAAAGGATTTCAAAACCATACATAGATAAAACCTTAAGCTCAAAAGTCTTAGTTGAATTGTTTTTTCAAAGACAAGTGATGCAATAGTAGCTTTAAGGATGGTTGGCTTTGTCCTCTTTATTTGTCAAATTACAAAACTAAAAGGAAAGAAATGAACAAAAAATCTCATAAGAACTCATATTTTTTTGACAAATGCTTAGCTATTATTTGATATTGAATGTAAAGTCTTGGACTTCTTTAAAGGTCACCCATAACAATACTACTCAAACACAAAAGTGCTCAATTCCACATATTATAAGATGATAATTCCTCAACAACAGGATTGTGTGACAAGTACTAAACAACATCCATAAAGGTATATCTATGTGATTGATTAGACCCAGTTAATCTATGATAGTAAAAATAGCTAAAAATAAACTAGTCTTTACTTTGAAGAATCAAGAACAAAAAACAAAAAAAATTGAGCAAAAATGTAGAATCCCGCCACATTTACTATTGATCTAGGTTTAGGGTTAACATGGCCCTATCAAGGAAAGTCAGCCGGCTAGGATGTAAGTTCCCCTTGATCCTCTCGATTCTATTCCCAATCGTATTTCCTAGAAAGATTTTGTGGTGGGCACTCTTGCAGGATTACGGTGCCCCTGATTTCGTGCCTCCAGCAATGATCTCTGGGATGGGAATTGATGCAGTGATCAGCCGCACACAGTGGTATTCCCGTCACTTGTTTTATTCTTTTACAGCAGATATTGAGAGTGTTTATCCACACCAATCCTGGAACAAAGCTCGCAAGGTGAATCCTTGCAAAGAACATGAGAGCTTTGTAGAGGAAGAAAATCTTGTAGCTTTGCTTGTAGACGCAATGAGCCTCCGGTTCTTGATCCTCGATTCTCTCTGCTAAGAAATGCAAGATCAAAAGCTTGTGGAGGCTTGTATAGCTAGAAATGTTTGGAAGTTTGCAAGAAGTACAAGTTACTGTCTTGCTATCTTGTCTTGTCAAAGGATCAATCTCTTGCAGCCAAAGCCAGAAATGGTGAGCGTGATCCATGAATCCAGCACAGCTGTAAGCACTCAAAAGAGTGCAAAAGGTGATGGCGTCCAGCTAACAAGATCCATCCAGCCTCATTTCCTAAAACATCTCCAGAGACTCCTTGCTCTTCCATTCTGAGTGTAGCACGAAAAGATTGAGTTCCAGGACACAATATCACAATGGTGTTCCATCCACAGATCCCAGAATACAAGTACAGCGGACTTGAGTCTTCACACCACCATACATGGAGATTAACACATTTCCATGCTTGCAATGGTGAGAGTGGAGAGACTCGGACTAGTTATCCAGCCAAACGGTACCACTTTGAAGCCTTCGGGGTGTGTCAGCTGGGAAAATAAGGCACGTTAAAATATGTTGTACTATATCCATCTATGAATGGATGAATCCTCATCCAAAAATTTATTTTGTGTTGTATTAAATCCTAAACAATATGCACGTGCTTTAAATGTCATTGAGCAGTGTTCACAATTATGGATAAAACTTGAGTTGTATTACAAATCAAATCTGTCATTGAAGAATAAAATTTAACAAGATTTATTATCATCTACCACTTAAAATTTGACAACTTGACAAATTCCCCATGCCAACACAAGTATCGATCATTGCTAGGTAGTTAAGATTGTTGAGCTTGACACCAGTTTAATCCATGAGCTCAAAACTTTAAGAGCTCCCTTGCCATTGCCACTTTAGACGTAGGCCCCAATCAATGCATTGTAAGTCATGGTGTTTCTTAGGTCTTTTGGAGTGTGAGTAAGAGCCTCACGAGCTCACAATGATACAAAGTGGTTAGGAAAGTTTAAAAATTATAAATAAAAAATTAATCTAAATAAATAATAATTTTCTACATGTTGCATGTAGCAATGTTTGGTTTTCTTAATAGTAGTGTTATTACTACTTATTAATCCAATTGATCAAATAAAAGTTTATAATTTATAAACACAAAATTAATCTTATTGTATATCAACCATTAAATGGTAGAATAAAAAATAATATACTAGAAAGTGTTTAAGTAAATATATATATTTATAAACATGTTTATAAATTATAAATAAAAAATTAATCTAAATGAATAACAACCATTAAATGGTGAAATATCCTAGAATATTCAAATATATTCTAGATATATTCACTACCATCCTAACCCCCTACAGGTTTTCTTAAGTAAACTAAAAACCATTAAATCTTAGATTATTTAGGTATATTTACTACCATCTTATAGATTTGGTTAAACAAACCAAAAATGCTAAAACATAATATTTAAAAATAATCATGCTCTTTTTGTATATTCTTATCACTGTTCTACCTTAAACCTAAAAGATGAGGAATAGATCAGATTGAATTTGAAGAAAAAAAAGTTTTAGGGGAACATATCCTTGTGGATAATCAGGGTTAGGCAAGAAAGGTTAAATGCAGGCAAAAAAAAATGGTACTGGCACACTATTCGCAGTGAGAGGGCGAGATTAAAACCAAGGTGGTGCCGAGTGCTTTGCTCTCCACACTCGTCTACGACGACCAAGACAAACGCAACGAGTTGCTGGCATGGTGATCACCACATACGGAGTCATGGCGAAGGAGCAGAGGTCTTTGATCCCGACCGTGCAGATTGGATCCTGGAAAGGCAGTACCTTCTGGGCAATGTGGAGTGGCATATGGTGGTAGGCACAATCTGGAATGCCTACACACAAGTCTCACTCTCTTGCAGGCATCTCTCAAGGTCTTTCAGGAACGCCATTCCAGAATAACATCAAAGATTTTTCTGCTTTCTTCGGGTTCAGCCCTGGAGAGGGAACTTCGAAAGGTGTACCAGGATAGGATCAGCAAGTACAGGAGTAAAGGGACGTTGCACATAAACGGGTTTAGCATCTTGAGCATGTTGCGTGCGGTTGAGGCAGATGTGCGACCATCCAGCTTGAACATCTATTTCAAGTTGACATGATCTGATCACGGAGGATGGAACTGATGAGGGAGGCCGTCAGAAGCTCCAGCTCGAGGCCCGGGAGAAGCAAGAGGAGCTTGATCGTAGCGTGCAAGAGATTGGCCAGTCGGCAAAGCCGCGTTAAGGGTACAAGACATGATCCCTCGGGGATCATCTGGACGTCATGATCAATGCTCGACCTGATCTGAGCTGGAGGGAGCCGGGATCCAGTTCTCCAGAAACTTAATTTCCCAAGAGATTTCTGGAAATAAGGAAACAGTGGACATGGAATGGAAGCGATGGAACGCATCGCCATAGAGAGGAATCTTCTCCAAGCCGAGAGCACGACGTCAAATCCAAATGAGCATTGAAGCACTCTCATGAGACGCAACTCCAAGCTGAAAATGCCCGACTTCCTCGCATGTTCTCTTATTCTCTCTTGACTTCCTGTAATCACGCACACAACCATGGCTGTCGAAACGAAAGCTGTTCTGTGCTCAGAAGTATAAAGTCCTGGTCACTTGTGGAGCTTGCAAGCCGTGAGCGAGATCACGTCGGGATGGAAAAGCATAACCCAACTTGCCAGTTCACGCTAGAGACCGATCACACATGAGCCGTGACTCCACGCCAGTCGTGGCTAGGAAGAACTGGATCCCATCACGGAGAGTCCCTCTGTGGGCATATGCTACAAGCATTGGGTTCCAGAGGATTGAATCGCAGGTGTTGCAATTGAAGATAGATTCTAGGCACCATTTCTGGATGATCGAGCGCAGGTTCCAGATCCATGCTCGCATGGATGCCATGATGATTGTGTTCCAGGATACCCCTTATGGCCGCCCTGGTAAAGTACGAAAGTAAAACTGTGCTGCCGGCGGTATGAGGACAGGGTGGGTGCGGACATCTTGATACTGCACAGCGCCCACAAGCCCGTAATTTGCAATCGCGGCTTGATCGTTTGTAGCTAGTATTCGTGGCGCAAATGGAAGTGAATATTTAAAAAAGACTCTTCGTTCCACAGAATGCTACTGGATCGATCTTCTGATGTTCAGTCACAGAAGAAGAAAACAAATAAAACGTCATCTGGATTGCATTACTTCAAACGCTTCCCTTATCAGTTTACCTCCGCGGAGCTGCAAGGGAAGATTTTTATATAGCAATTTCTCCTCAGTGGCAGCCACTCTGGAAGTTTTTGCAGAAGGTTTAGATTCGTCCTCGGATATGAGTAAAAGATCGCCCATTATGTGTGCAACGCATAGAAAGAAAAATATAAAGAGTACCTTGATGCCAGTGCTGATCCACGTACTTGTGACTCCGTTATCACTATTCACGAGCTCCGGCAATTTAATGCTTGCTAGTGTTTGATGCGCTCAGGGTCAGATCACTCGAATTTCTTGTGTGAAGGTCTCATGCATGAGATTTAGGAAAACTAGAGTATATACTTTTTCTGAAACTTTAGACAGCTTGAGGACACTGTGGAAGCAGTGTTCCCAAAACTCCTAGCCAGTGTCAGTCACGGCCTTCTTCCACACCAGCCTCCACTCCAGATGGTCTTGAGGTCCGATCCAGGAAAGCGCTCTTGTCAACAAAGGAAAGCGCTTTCCATGCCAAGTATTGTATATGCATCCCCTGTGTTTATATTCCTTGGTTGATCATATTCTATGCTTGAAGTGTACCAATCATAATTGGAGTGCCTTGAGTGCCAAAACGTGCTGCAAGCTCGCATTTTCCAAATAAAACAGACGTTTAGTATCTTTGAATCAGATTAACAAGTCAAAAGAGATTAAGAAACTGTACATATATATACATACTTTATATATACCCCTATGAGTAGAAGAGTAATTTTACAGCCTAAACCACAACATTACAGTCCTACAAAGATCAAAAGAAGTTATGGAAGTTGTAAGTTATTAATTAGTTATAAAAGCTCACTAGACTCAATGTTCAAGCTCAAAATTTACTATTATAAGATGGACAGTATCAAGAACAACTATTGATCAAGAACTCTATGTTACAGTAATGCCCTTAGAATCTCTTAGATAAGCATACCATCCTTTATCACATAATTAATGATAAATTTGAACTATCAAACATTGTTGTCCATTAAAGAATTTGTTAATAATATTTTTTTAGTTATACTTTACAGAATGGTAAAATGTTTAGTAAATTCTTGGCATTTCATTCTAAGAAAGTGTTTTAATGTTCATAAAAAGATTTGTTAAGACACTTTTTCAGATAAAATTTATTATAGCTTACCATTCAATATACCCATATAAAGCATAATTAAAAAATAATTTGACAAATACTTTCATGAATAATAATATCCTACAAGCTGAATTCATTATAAACTATATAACAAAAGATAAATAATATACTTCTCCTAAATACCTATAAAGCATAAAAAGATAAATAAAAATAATGAAATCCCATTTCTTTTACATTTGCAATTATGAACTTAAAGGGATTTGAAAGATTGAAGCACTACAACATAGCTAAAGTATATCATATCTTGAAATACTAGCATTCATGAAGTTACTTTTTCTTAAAATGTTAACATATATGAAATTTTGGTTCCCACATATTATAGATCATTTCCATAAGATCACTACTGCATCAGGAAATTCAAAAATAAAAGGAATAAATAGCACCAAGTATGGTTAAAAGGAAGAAATAATGCCAAGAATGATTATGAAGAACTTTATTTTTCAATTAAACCTTATGTGAATATAAAAATTATTGAAAATTGCAACAAAATGTTTTGCAATTAGATTAGATTTATTACTAGAAGTTTAAGTAGTTGAAAATTACAATTTGTGAGCACATGGAAGGTTCAAACTCAAATTAATAATAAATACCAAAATTTCATTTGTAAAGTTTATAAATACATATATGTATATACATGCTAAGTAATACACTAATTATAGTAATATAACATATGGATTGTCTATTTAAAACTAAATTTGATCTATCCATTCTTATGTATAAGTAGAGGTCTAAACCCCAATTTATATATGTATTCCTATACCTTGAACACTCACATTAGTGGAGGTGAGGGGTATTGCAATTTGTCTCTAAAAGGCAAATTTTTTAACAGTCCTTTGCTTTAGTGTTTGGGATTGTGTTTTTTGTTTTTATTTCTTCATTCTCTTTTAAATTTAGATTTGTATTAGTTTTTTGCAAGATTTAGAACTCTACTTATTGTTATATTTAGATTTATTTTTTCTTTTGATCTTTATTGCATTCTCTTCTTTTACCATATCACGCCATCAGTGATTAGTGAGTATGCTATTTAAAACTACTAATGTTGTTTCGTTAGATCAAACTTTTGGTGCTATGGGGTGTGCTCATGTTGGTGTTACACTCATTTTTGGTATATTGCCATTTTTTATTTCCATAGGATGTGATTACACAACTTATTCTTTTCTTAGTGTTTTGCCATCTCCTATTAATGTGGAGTGTGGTCATAATATCAATTGGCAAACTATGGATGATGTAATTTAGTTCTTAAAGAATGTTTGAGGATCAAGTTTATGGGAAAACAATGTATATGACTTTGAGCAGATTCTAGATTGTGATGACTAAACTTAATCATTATGGAAATATAAATTTAGAGATGAAGTGGAAATTTCACAAGGTAAGTATCAATCCTTCAATCTATCATTTGATCCTTTCTTTTTACTTTTTACTATTTCCTAATTTTTTCTTATTTCTCAATCTAAGCCACCTTCCCATATTCCTAGTATTTCTTCCTCATTTACAGTGTTTTCTTCTCTTGGCATATTGATTATTTATAACTTTGATAATTTTCATTCTCAATTTAGTGTTGAGTTAAGTGTTTTCTATCCTCCTCATACTAATCTCGATGTTGAGTATGTATATAAAGTTGAGAATTTTATTTTTGTTTCATTAGTAGAGTCTTTGATCAGTTTTAGTGTTGAGTATTCCCTTATTCTAAGGGTTGAGTCACTTTGGTTAGAATTCAAGTTGAATACATATCCCCACTTATGAGTGTCGTTGAAAAATTTTGTTTTACCGTTATTACTGGGGAATTTATATATATTCCTTTAAGAATATGGATGTTGTTATTGATTTTTATGTTTCAAGTGTTAAATTGTGTGTTAAGGAGGTTGAGTGGTGTGAATTTTCTGTTTATATTATAATGGTTGGAGTATTTTATGATGTGAAGTCTCTTATTTTCCAAGATTTGAGTACATGTTTTTCTTTTGATTTCCCTATTTTTGCATTGTTAATTGCTGAAAATTCTTCTTCCAATGCTTCTTTATCCATTTTTTTTTCTTTCACAATTAGTTTTCCTCAATTTTTTTGTTTTTTCCTTTATGGCTTGACACTTCAAACTTTTTTTCTTCGGAGGAAGGGTTAGATAGGACAGATGGGAGTCTGACCCTGACAATGAAGTGAGGATGAGCAAATACAGCAGTGGAGCGAGAATGAACAACATAAATTGTGGAGTGAGGATGAGTATAGTGAGTCCAAATGCATCCAACCCTGATGCAGTGAGGTTAAACAGAGAGTGAAGTTAAACATAGATAACAAAATGAGGATGAGCACTACAAATTCAAACAAAGCTAGTGTTTTAGATTTATTTTTCCTTTAAGAAAGAGATAAGGAAGATATGGAGGAATGAGTTTAACCTCCTATGTGCAATGCTAAATGAGGACAATAATTTTACTTATGGTTTTAAATATGAGTTAATAGTGGTCTTAGAAGATCATTTACAAAGTAGACTTAATGATGGGATGTATTGTTTGTTGCAATGGTGTTTTATAGATTGTAATAGCTCTTAAAGTCCCTTGTTTTAGTTCAAAATTATGGTTGCATGGTTAATTTGAGCATTTGGGAATTATATATAGAGTTGCAATTGATTCATTGGGATTTTGTAATTAGGTAATGTTTATGCCATAGCTTTGGGTTTTATTTCATAGTTATTAACAACTTTGTTGGTGGTTTTTTAAGAACTTCAAATTCTTATAGTAATTTATAATCACCTAACAGAAGTTTTAAATATTTCATCTGATTCATCACCTTTTCATTTTCCAAAGGGGAGGATGGTGTAAAGTTTGTAAATATATATATATATATATATATATATATATATATATATATATATATATATATATATATATATATATATATATATATATATATATATATATATATATATATATATATATATATATATATATATATATATATATATATATATATATATATATATATATATATATATCTATCTATAGAGCACCCCGAGATATATACACCCCTATATATATGAAAAAAATATAATAGACCATGTATCGCGGGGGGGGGGGGACCCCGGGGAGACACGCGCCCCCCGCGCGAGTCTGTGAGAGGCCAGCCCACGGAGAGGGGGGAGC